>NC_056744.1:478007699-478022663 GCF_019279795.1 Protopterus annectens
CATAAAGAAAAGGAAAACCACCAGTGCCTTTTTCAGACATACTTTGGATTGCCCAAAATAAAAAAATAAAAAATCTGTTCTTCATTATAGACAGGATAATTGTGACAAACTTTAGTTGGGACTTAAACACGCAACTTGAGTTCAAAGAACTAACTTGGCAACTCGGACGTAACGCAGCTGCTGCTTCAGGCATTAATGATGCAGTTTCTCTTTCTAGCATTTTAAAGATGAAAGCAGCTTTAGTGTGATTTATTTTTACTTCACTTTCAACACATTTTTCAGTGTACAACTGTGCATGAGATTGATTTAAGTGTATTTCATTATTTAGTCTATGTAACACAACTAGATGTTTCATGTCTGGCTCTTTAAGAAATTGCACTTTGTAGCTGGGTGACATCATAATTTGTTCTTCTAATTCAAATATGATTGGATGAATTGTTTGTATTTAAATGTTTTTTGAAGGGCAGACTGTAACTCTGATGAAGTCTTCATGTTTGTAAGATGAAAGCGCTCAATCTGTGGTTTTATTACATTAAAATTTGTTGAAGTATGTTGAAATTCGTTGTGGAGTGTCTGTTCCACGATTTGACGTTCTACAAAATAATACCTCCTGTGTGGAATGATATTCCGGAGAATATTAAGAACCTTGAGAATTTACTGTCTTTCAAAAAAAATCATTCAGAGACCATTTATTCAAACAGAGCACATGTAAATGTTTATAGACACCAGCTCGTGGCATTGCGTTTTACCCATTTGAAATGTAAATCTTTTCTTTCTATGACGAGGCAGGGATGCACTGACATAGATTTGAACAAAATAACTTTGTTATGCTTTCCCTGTACTTCCACTGAGAACAAAATTATTTCACAGGTCCAAAGAGCTCAAGGCAACAGTGATTCTGATTGCTTCCTACTGACCTAGACAGTTATGGTTTCTAATCCTTGAATAATTTCTCCAAACTCCCAGTTTTGACTCCTTTATCAGAAACTTCTGCTAGCTCACATATTTTTGGAAAACTTACCCAGACCTTCACGCTCTCTCAGGCCTGGCTCTTCCAGTTTCCTTAGTTATCAGATCAGAGGAATACTCAGAGATCATATTCTGTCTACAATGATAGCCTCCCAAAGGCCTTCCATACAGAAAACAAACGAGGTCAAACAACGGTGCTTTTCTATTTGGTCATCTGTAAACAACTGAAACCCCTTTTTTCCTCAGTTAAATCTCTTGCTGTTCAGTCCTTTTCCCAGATATTTGATTGTAAGTCTTAGTTATTCCTATTTCACAATTCATCTTGATGCAGTTCAGACTACTGTATACATAAAGGTTCAAAATCCTTTTCGACTGTCATGGTCTGCAGGTCTTACGCAAAGGTATAGTCATTCTCTGTCCTCTTATTTAGGGATTCTAATCCACTTAGTCTACAGTAGTTTATTTTTCCTTCCTGTGAACCTGCATCTCTGCTTCTTATCTTGGTAGTCATTATTCCTGATAACAATAACACTTGTTAAGTAAATCTTGGAACTTCAAGTTCTGTTAACTTCTTCCACATATCTGTTGTTCCCTAAGGGCATAGCATCCTTATGTGCAAACCTTTCTTTCACACCAGAGTTAAGCTACCAAGAAAGACTTGAACAAGTTTATCCATTTACCTGTTTTCTTTCCACAGTGTTCTAATCAGGGAAAATATTTGCATTGTACAGATATCAAGAGGCAGCTCAGGTGTTGTGTAGACTAAACCAGGGATTCTGAGAAAAAAAAATGTCAAAGTTATTTGTATCTTTCTCTAAAGGCCACAGAGTCAAAAAAGTAGTTAAACAGTTCCTCTCAAGTGGTTCTCTAACTGCACTATTTCCTTTTATATAAACATTGTAAACCACTGCAGGGATGTCCTGAAGTGTTTATCAAAGGGGCTATCTTTACATCTATGTTTTATTTTAATGCTGCAGTGCTTCAGTAAACACCATTTACAAGATTTCCACTTGGATGTTCCAAAAACATTTATGAAGCATTATAAACTAGTCTTACCATGGAGATCTAGGCCTTATTTTGGGACCATGGTGTTTCCTTTAAGAAAACAACACAAGAAGATCAAGTTAGGAGCTCGGTTGTATTTATCAGTATGTCTGGACTTCTTTGATAGCAGGTGCAAAAGTTATGTGTCCTCACCATAATGCTAGGATTCAAGGAAGAGCTATGGCCACATGAATACATTTTCACTTTCCTTTCCTCTGTCATTTCTTTTTCCTTTTGTTTTTTTTCCAGAACTGAAGCCTACATATAAACAGTGCATTATGGGAATAAGGAGCAGAATTGACTGATTGTGAAGCTTTGCTGTGGTTTGTAGTCTTAATGCCTGTGGTTTCACTACTGTAAAGTTGTTGCACCCTGAGCTGTTCTCTAAGATCTAATGTTATGGTGCCCCTCTGCCCAATATGTTTTGGTTCATAAATTTTGGCATCTCCCAGAACAATAGTTAAACTTTTATAAATGGAGGTCAGTATTGGATCAGCAGTCTCTCTGGTTTAATGGAATTGTTTCAGTGTTTGAAAATCTGATGACATACATGCACCAGGAAATGAAAGCATGCTATCAAAAATGTGTTCACATGAGGCAGCTGTGCCTAAAAGGAACCCGTGTACATTTTGATAAACAGCTGTAGAGAGTAAGGTTTAAGTCAGGGGTGTCCAACCTTTTGGCTTGCCGGGGCCGCATTGAGTGAACAGAAATTGGCTTGAGGCTGCATATAAAATGCATCATATAGTTAACTCTTTTGCTGCTGTGGGTGACCAAAGTCAACTTCCTGGCTGTACTGTAGGTGCATTCAAACAATGAATGTTGTTGTATCTTTCGGCTTTTCCCGGTTAGGGGTCGCCACAGCGGAACTCCAGTCCGCTAATGATTGGCAGTAGATTTAATGTAATAAATGCCTAATATTTGCCTTAAAATTCTAAAATAGGTAACAAAAGCAGTTAACTGCATTCTTTGTTACAGATTAGATGCAAACAGCTAACTTAATACAGCATCATCTAAGGAATGCATGCTGCAGATGTAATGCTAACTAAACATACTGCATTAATTGTTGGAGTGAAAAAATTGAAGGTAAAGCTTATTCTCTCTCAGTAATATAGACATTTTAATATATTCTCATTATTATTTAGCAAATTTACTTATAAAACATACAAATAAATGTTTTATTTTATATATATATATATATATATATATATATATATATATATATATATATATATATAAAACACAACACTCCTATTTGTAAAGGTGAGGTAACTGACTTAGTCATACAGGGAAGGTTGCAATAGACAATTCTGCAGAGATGAATACTTCTTAAAATGGATAAAATGAATGAGGAATGTTGTCTTTGTATGTAGTTAAAAAAGTAGACTGGTGAGAATTTGTGGAAGCTTCAAATTAAAACAACTTGAATACAGCATATAGGTAAAACTACAGTTTAGTAAAACAGACATGACATGACTTCTGCATTTGATGCAGGAATAGCTAGCCCAATTTTCTAATCTGCCCAGTAATGCTTTGCTTTTGCAAAATGCAGATATGTAAACAACTTTAGACAGATAGTCATTCAAGCTGATTGATCTTTTTAAAAAGAAGTAATAGAATATGTTTCTCAAACCAAACTTCGGATGATCATCTCAAATATAATCACCCCCTCCTTCAAGTCATCAAAAAAAAAAAAAATTGGAAACTAGGCTCCCTCTATAAGGTGGAAAATGTTATTACTGACCAATCCAGAAAAGCAATAGCAAAAACATACCTACTCCCTTCATTACTTTATGTATCACCTATCATTTTATGTTATCCGTAGTTACCATTCATCACGTATGGGTCTAGGGTCCGACATCGGACCCGAGCCGGCACACTTAGACAACAGCTTAGCTCAAGCTCCTCCCCTCCCATAATGCTGTGCTGCCCTCTAACCCCTTAGATCTCATTTGGCACACTTGAAGACAGGTTCCCCGGCCTCGCCAGGCTCCATCCTAGCCTCAGATTTTGAGCGGACCCTCTCATCCTGCTCCTGGTTAGCTCGTTCGACCTAGCCTTCATGGGGGAGTTACCCCTAACAGGGTCCCCATCATGGGGGAGTTACCCCTAACAGGGTCCCCATCTCTTCTGAATCTTCCCCTGAGCTTCCTGTAGAGGAAGTTCCATGGAAGAGGACATATAAGAGGAGACATCTTGACTCCCCAATGGAGTCTCTCATGGTGGATATGGATATCAATAAGGGGACAGGTCCCCAAGGTCACCGCCTAATGACGTCTCCTTTGGGGACATTCTGGAGATCCTTAAGGCCAAGGGAGGTTGGTCTGCCCAGCCCCCATCCTTGGAGGAAGCCATGTTTCTGAAGGCTTTCGGTATGTGCCCATCTACCTCCTGGGTGTCCCCCTTGCTGACCCCTTGATCAATCTCATAGCCAGTAGGGCTCGGAAGGAACCCAGTACAGTGGAGCCAGTGCCAAAGAGATTGGACAAATTTTTGAGTCCCCCTTCTGACAAGGTTTTTTTGGTCCAAGGCACATGCAATTCTAATAGCTGCTGCCACCAAGTAAGAGCTGGCGGAACAGAGTTAATCTGCCCATCCTCCCAATCGAGAGTTGAGAGAGATTGACAGATTCAGAAGGTGGATGTTCATATCGGCCTCACTCACCCTGCGATCCTTTAACTACCTGACACATTTCACACATCTTCAGTGGGATTTGATAAAGGAGATTACCACTTCCCTTTCGGAGTCCATGCATGCAGATGACTTTAAGACTGTTTCTTCCAAGCTGGCCACCCTCACATCTGTAGCTAATTCGTCCATGAGGTTGATATTCAATGCTGCAGAGGGTACCACACGGGAGGTGGGCACAGGCATTGCCATCAGCCATCATGCTTGGCATCGTCTGCTCTTTCTCATCCTCTGTCAGTTTCTATATGGCTCACTCCAATATGCGGAAGACATCTGTTGTGGTGGATGCACTCTCTAGACCTCCTAGCAGGCAGGTCTTTTTCTCCCCCCACTCCAGTGGCCACGGTGATAATGGATACTTCCCTCTTAGGGTGGGGAGGGGCACTTCCAGGGGAAGACTGTCTAAGGGACGTGGTCCCAATCAGAGACCAAACTGCACATAAATGTTCTGGAGATGAGAGCAGTCCTTTCACTGCAAGCATTTCAGGACTGCCTTCCTCTAGGGAAAATAGCAGTGCACACAGACAGCATGGCTGTTGTGTGGTACATAAACAAGGGGCACACATTCTTATTTGCATTGTCCCGAGGCCATGAGGGTTTGGGAGTGGGCGATGTCCACTGAGCACTTTCTCCTTGCATCACACATTCCCAGAGCATCCAATGTGCTGGCAGACCAACTGAGCAGGGCTATTCTGATCCGGCACAAGTGGTCCCGGAATCCACTAGTGGAAAAGCAGATCTTCCGTCGGCAGGGCCAACCAAGCCAGATTCTGTTTGCTTCCCCTCTCAACCACAAATGCTCCAGCTACTTCACACTGATCTCCCCACAGGGCCTCCCTGACTCACGATTGGCCTCTGGGTCTCCTTTATGCCTTTCCTCCATTACCATTAATTCCAAGAGCTCTTCAGAAAGCAAGATGCCCTCAGGACACAGTTAATCCTCATTGCCCTCTTCTGACCTTGGCATGTGTGGTTCCCTCTCCTACAGTCTCATTTGAAGCATCCCCCCCCCGGATGCTCGATCTGGTGATGGATCTGATCTCTCATTCATCTCTCTGTCAGCTCCCAAATCTGCAGATCCTCCATCTGACAGCTTGGTTTATCCAGTTCCAGTGATTCTTGCTAAGTTCAGGCTTGCATCCCATGTGAAGAACATTATCCTTGCTTCTCAAAAATCTTCTAACAAGAGGGTTTACAGAAGTAAATGGAAGAGATTCTCTTTCAGGAGGGCACTAGTTTCTCTACGATCAAAGTCCAACTGGCAGCAACTTCTAATTTTCATCTCAGTAACGAACTTGAGTTCTCTTCTTACCTCTGCAAGACCTTCTTGAAAGGTGCACTTTTAATGCGTCTTCCAATCAAAGATCCTTTCCCACTGTGGGATCTTGCTCTGGTACTGCAATCTCTAACTTTGCCCGCCTTTAAGCCTGCTGCAGCCTGTGATCTCAGTTTTCTTTCTTTGAAGACTGCCTTCTTGGTGGCGATAACTTCAGCAAAAAGAGTATCAGAATTGCAGACTCTTACCATTAAGCCTTCTTGTTTGATATTCCATAAAGATAGAGTGGCCTCGAAACCCAATCCTTCCTTCATGCCAAAAGTGGCCACTGAAGCGAACCTCAGTCAGTCTATCCAACTTCCAGTGTTCTTTCTTAATTATGTTAATACGGGGGACTACATTTTGCATACCTTAGATGTGCAGCAACAGCTTCATTTTTATTTACACAGAATTAAGTCTTTTCGTCTCTCAGACCAATTGTTTGTGGCCTTTTCAGTCAACAGGAAGGACCAAACTGCTTCAAAAATTTGCATTTCCCATTGGATTTTTTAGTGTATCTCTTACATATACTTCTCCTGTGGTTCTCCTTTGCCTGGACAAGTTAGAGCTCTCTACCAGGTCAGTGGCTACATCAGCTGCCTTCTCAGCTCGTCAGTCCTTGGATGACATTTGTGCAGCAGCAACTTGGTCTTCTCCTCATACCTTTATTTCTCATTACAAACTTGACCTAGTTTCTAGGGGAAGGGCTTCCTTTGGCTCCACTGTTCTTTGGCATGTCCTTCCATGAAGCTCCCCAAGCATGTTGGGTAGCTGGGGACTCTGACATATACGTGATGAATGGTGAGTAGGATAACATCAGATTAATAGTTATGTACTTACCATAATTTGGTATCTGTGTTATCTGTAGTCGTCATCCATCACAATCCCTCCCCCCCTCCTGAGAGATTGGCAGGACTTTGGTGGAATTTGTCTGGTGGCAGGGCTTCTCTGTCTGTCTTCTTTCTCAGGTACAGACTCAATCTGAGGGTTAGAGGGCAGCAAAGTATTATGGGAGGGGTGGAGCTTGAGCTAAGCTGTTGTCTAAGTGTGCCAGCTCAGATCCAGTGTTGAATCCTAGACCCATACGTGATGAATGGTGAATACGGATAAGACAGATACCAAGTTATGGTAAGTACATAACTATTATTTACTACACGTCAGTCGACCTGCTAGACGGGGGGTCCAGGGAAGTAAATAGTATAGGAAGAAATAGCCAGGGAATTGTTATGGCTAGGCTTGTATAGGCCCTAGGGCTGATAGCCTAGTACCAACCTATGAACTAATCTCAACTCCACAATAAAAAAGCAAACTAGAAATGGCCTACAACAGAATTGCCAAATTTTCTGCAAATACCCCCAAAAGACTCACCAATGCGTACCGGTAAAATATCTTAACTAGCTTGAACTTCCACACTACCTTAACTACTCAGAACTCACTCTAGCCCACAGACTAATATACTGCCCTGATAAATGTCCATCTCTACAAGGTAAAGTGCAGCCTTATAGTACAACCAGAATCACCAGCACCAGCAACGGAGCACTACTTGCTGTCACAAAGTCAAATAAATCTGCTGCTGACTCACTTTACTGTTATTTTACAAAAATCCAGAACTCCAACCCCTTCGAATTAAGACAAATCGGCAAACTAAATTTATTTAAACCATCACTGAAAAGCATGTATTAGACAACTGGCTGTGAAACTGCATAGCTCCAGGATAGTATATAAATATTATTGATAAGTACTTCCCCTCCCAGATATAGCTAACCTCCTTTGAACCCATATATGTCTATCCTTTCCCCATCACTATCTCACCTAATATCCCCATTTCTGTACCTCTGTCTCTTGTTCCACTGCATACTAACATTCTTTATAAAACAAACATACTAACATCAAAAAACTACAAACTCTAACATACTTACATTACTCCTGGAACTTCCATTTTTACATTAGTTAAATGACATAACACCCTAGTTTGATTCTAACATACCTCTAAACATCTCTCTCTCTCTAGTAACTGTATATATTCCATTTCAGTATGTCCTATGTTTGCTACTTCAACTAGATTTTATACTGTAAATACAATTTTAATGTACATACATATTTGTTTCATAATGAAAAATGCCCCTGTTTTAATGTGTCAGTAAAGTGAATATCTTCTGTATTTTGTAATTGTAAAAACTGTACAGCTTCTTTTCTCCTTGTACAATGAAAAACGTCTGTTATGCTACTTTATGTATGTATTTTGCAATGTTCTATATATTTATATCTGTAATAACTGTAGAGCTTTTTTCCAATGAGTCTCTACTGAAAATGGCATCAATCCCAGTTGGACTTTCCCAGTAAAAAAGATAGATAGATGGATAGATAGACAGACAGACAGATAGATAGATATAGATAGACAGATAGATAGACAGATAGATAGATAGATAGATAGATAGATAGATAGATAGATAGAGATAGATAGATAGATAGATAGATAGATAGAGATAGATATAGATAGATAGATAGATAGATAGATAGATAGATAGATAGATAGACAGATAAATAGATAGATAGATAGATAGATAGATAGATAGATAGATAGATAGATAGATAGATCTTGTTAGATTATTCTCAGAATGTCACTGTGAGTGTAGGTGTGGGAAAGAGCATGTCTGCCATGAAGCACCCCCCCAACCATTTCTCCTTACTTGGCAACCTGCAAGATGTCATATTTAGTAAAGAAGGCATAAGGAGGCAAAGCACCGTTCACTGGAGAACAGTGGAGTTATACCACCACTATATTTTCTTTTTTGAAGTCAGAAAAGCAGAATTAGATGATCACAAGATGTAATCTGAACATTTGTATATGAGCAGAATTTATTAGATCATTAACTACAGCCTACCACCAGTATGGATAAGAGATAAAAACTGTATAGGAAGCACAACTGTTTACTGCATGGCCTGTTATCATGCCACAAAATATTACATCCAAATGATTAGATGCTTTTGTTATTCATCAACTTAATACACTGACATTGGGTTATAGAAGCTAGGCTTTGCTTTCTGGTTGTGGAAGTCAGAGAAGAGGAAAAAAGGTGAATTTTGTTTTTATGTTTTATGCCTTCTCTCCTTTCTATGAGTTTGTATAAGCTTAGACTTAGTGTGTGGGAGCAGACCCTCATGCGGGAGAGTGCTGGGGGCCTGCCCCTTTCAAAAACAATGGTTGCATGATATATGATAGCTATGCAGTTAGTATAGCACTGGATATTGATTATGCATGTCCTGTCACTCCACTGATGGGACTGTTTGCTTCTAGGTGCCAACATTGCAAACGTCTCTGTCAACACAGTTCGAGATCCTCCTATACCTCTTATGATGCAGTGTTGCTCCTTGCTTAGCCTAAATTAACAGCCTTTAATCCCTACCCAAGTGTAGAAGGAAAAATATACAAGCAAGGAAGAATGAAAGACAGCCTCAGGAGTTTAATAAGTTCTGTCAGGAGTCAGTAGGTAACAAACGGGAGAGAGTGGGATATAAAGGGAGGGAATATTTGTGATGTGGATAAACATGGAAAATGAAGATCCAGTTTCATGCTAAGTATACAACAGTCATATCTTGGATTATTCAGCTCATCCACTTCACCAATGGGACATGGTCCCCGGCAAACAACTTGGGTGGCATCATGAGAGAAAACCATGGAGCATGGTGGCCTCAAAAGAAAATCTTGACCAGTATATCACATCCAGCTTGTAGTAGCTAGTGAAAGTTTACACATGTGCCCAAGTGGCTATTGCACAGATATCATCAACAGAGGAACTTTTAAAGAAAGTCAAAAAAGTAGCCACTTCTCTGGATGAATATATTATTGTTCTATATTGGAGAGATTTGTTAGATGAGGAATAAATATAGGAGATACATTTGGAAAGTCATCTGAAAAAGGTAACCATCGATATGTTTTGTCTCACTTTAGCCACTGAGAATGTAACAAACAGTAGGCCATACTATCTGAATTGTTTTGTACAATACAAGTAACGTCTCAATTATCTAGGGACATCCAGGCAATGAAGAAGATATTCTTCTCTTGGTATAAATAAGGGAAATAATGGCAAATGAACAGGTTGGTTGAGGGGTGATTTTCAGGCCATCTTAGACAAAAAGTAGGAGTTTGCATGTAAGGAAACTCTGTCTTTATTGAAAAATATATAAGGAGGGCTGTTGGACAGAGTTTACAACTCTGAAATTCTTGTCTCAGGTAATAGCTACCAGGAAAATAGTTTTCCAAGTTAAGAGGTTGAGCTCTGTAGAATATGCTTGTTTAAAGGAGGTCAAGTTTATTTCTCCAAGATGAAGTTGAGGTCCCAAGAATGTTTGCAATTCTTTATAGGAGGCCAGGGTAAAACAGTCCCCTTTAAGAATGCTTTGTATATTCTTTGAAGGGGGGGGTAAAGACTAATTGTTATTTCCCTCACAGAAATAAGAGGTGGCTACTTAATGTGCCTGTATGGTAGAAAAGCTGGATTTACCAGCAAACAGAGATGACAGGAAAAGAAGAAGTGAATGTATTGGGGCCAAAAAAGGATCTAAACCTCACTGAATGGCTTATAAGGAATTTTTTCTCCATTTACCTTTATATAATTTGTGCGTAGACAACATTTGGGATGCTCTGAGAATCTGAACAACCCTTAGAGGGTATGCAGGGTCTATATCCATTATTGAAATTTGCAAAACCAATGGCCTAGGCATAGAGGTGTGATATCTAAGTGACACCTGATGAACAGATGGGAGTAGATCTGGGAGAAGATATAGAAGCAGTAGTTTCTGCCCGAAGTGAGGCCACAGCAAGGGGAGCCATAGTTGCTGAGACCAGAATTGAGCTAGGAAGATGACTGTTGCTCTGCACAACATGGCTTTCTGGAAGGAAAGGCATAATGTAGACCTGATAGCCACTGTTGGACAAGAGTAACCCCTGGGGTCTTCCTTCTTGGGGTGGGGTGGGGACAAGAAGTTGCTGCACTTGGTATTGGCCAGGGATGTAAACAAGTCACAGTAAGGTTTCCCCAAAGAATAGACAAAAATCTCATGCTATTTCTGGATTGAGGGGACTACTCATGATGTAACAGAATAAACCTGCTCAGTCTGTCCACTAGGCAGTTGAACTGGCTGGGTATGTGCTTTATTATCACAAAGCATTGTATGGAAATAGGCCATTCACACACTGTCATGGGCTGTTGGCACTGGGGGTTAGATTGGGTGCCACATTGCCTGTTGATATATCATAATAGTGACATGTAGTCCCTGTGGGCAGATATAACAATAACACCCTGGGGTCAGAGATTCTGGAACATCTACAACACTAGAAGAACCACCCTCATTTCCATTATGATGATGTGTAAACTGGCCTCTTGGACAGACAATACTCTTGAAACACCTCCCCTGCACAATGCCCCACCTACCACCTACACTGCAGGCAGAGACATCCTTGCTAATTGTGGTCATTGGAAGTGGAAGAATAAAGGGTGGTCCTGTTCATAGGTGATTAGATTCCAGATGTCTAGCCCCCCAGAGAAGGCATTTGCTGCACACAGCTGTTATTTGGAAGACCTTGTTCATGCTTTTCTGTAGTTGTAACCACTGTACCTAGAGTGTCCACTGCGGAACCCTCATAAAGTAAGTACCAGGTAGGTTTTAGATGCCATTGGAACCAGTATACTAAGAATTAAAATGCTGTTGGAGAAAATAGGTCTATCAGGTAATAAACAGAGATATGAAATGGAAGAATTCATTCCTGTGGAAGTTTGGCTAACCTGTGTTTGCTGTTGAGTTTGCATCTGATAAATATAGGATTCTATTTTGGGTCTAGCTATGAGATTTATTTGTTTATCAATATTTCTAAGGACAGGCAAAGTTGGAGCAAGTAGTCCTTTGATCAGTGACTTCCCACTAGTAGAGATGAAGAGCCAGTCGTCTATATAAGGGAATATCTGAGTCCCATGAAATCTCATGAGAGAAGCAACCACTGCAGTAGTGAGCCTAAATGACAAGACTTGAAAGTGGTAATAAATGGCTCCATTCCAGAAGTGTAGACATCTCCTGGAAGCCTTGTCAATTTTGATGTACAAATAAGCATCCTGGAGATCTAATGAGCACATTCAGTTCTCTTCCTAGAAACATGCAAGTATGGACTACACCATGACCATCTATAATTTGTTTTTCTTGACATACTGATTTAGGCTACTCAGATCTAAAATGGACCTGATTTCACTGGTTTTCTTGGGAACTAGAAAGAATCTTGATTGAATCCTGGACACTGTCTAGTCTGGTGAGACCTTTTGGATGGCTCTTTTGGACATAAGTCTTGAAACCTCTTTTGATGAGTGAAATGTCTGGAAATTAAAGGGTAGATGGCTCAGACAGATAGGAAAGGGAATGAAATAACTAGGAAAATGAGAGAAATAGCCTCTGGATACCATCCCCCTGGCTGATGTGTCCTCTGTGATGGCCATCAACGTGTCGTGTTGCAGGGAGATTTGACTATCAATTGCATTCAGAGTGGAATAGCCAGGCATGTATCTATTGATTCTCTTGCTGCTGCTTTCCTTGGAAGGGCTGTGGATGCCCTGGTTCTGCACGGTGCTTCTGCCTCAAGGGTCATGTCCATTGAAGGGACTGCATGACCTCTGTGGGAACCCCTTTCTTGAAAATGTTCAAAGGGCTGCCTCTGGGTTTTTTAAATGGCAAGTTCTTAGGACTGTTTTGGTTCCTTGAAAATGATCTTTTGGGGGGAGGACTGTGAACATGACTCTCACAGTGTGCGAAGTCTAGCCCTCTTTCAAGTTAGGTCCAAAATGCAAGGACCTATAAAAAGGGTTATTTGTGAATGATTTCTTAAAGTTCTCTGTAAAGCTGCAAAACCAGAACTATGCATAGCATCCTAGAGTAATGCCTGTTCCAAAAGATCTTGCAACTCAATCAGCTGCATTATGCAACAAGCTCATGGACAGAATAAAATTGTTAAGCATAGGGGACACCTGTTCAACTGTCTGTGAGTGTCTGGTGTCATTGGTCTTTCACTGTGTCTAGGGTCTTTTTATTTAGATTGTGCCGGAAACTGTCCATATGCATCAGACAATTTAAAGCATGAACGGCAAATGTACCCAGTGCAAAAGCATGCCACCCCATTCTGTCCATCCATCTCAAAATCCTTGTCTGGCAGATTGACTGTGGGTTCTTATTTGAAGGCTATCTTTTGGTCACTACTGCTACCACCATTGAGTGAGGCAAGGGGACCCTTACTCTAAAATGGTCTGTCCATAGGAGGATGCAGTATCTTGTTTCCTTGCCATGGGTTCACCAGCCCTTTCCCATGACAAGGTCGATCATGTTGTTAGCAGGTGGAATCACCCAAGGTGTGGATGCAGTTTAAAAAGCCTCCATTGGAATTTGCTCCTCGGGGGGGGGGGGGTTCCTCTGAGCCAAGTACCCCTCTACCTCATTAAATCCAGAATTTCCTCAAATTTGGAGTCATACAGAGGGGACAATGAATTCTAAATACTGGAGAACAAACTCTGATGGGGAGTCTAGGTGCCTGTTCTTGCATTTCCTCTTCCTAAATACCTTGGTCTGGGAATCAAGGGTATCTGTTTTGAGATTCTTCAAAGCCCTCTGATGGTAGATCACATGAATGGTGCCAAAATCCCTAAACTGCTGGGTGTGGAGGAATGAAGTCAAAGAAGGTGGGGCTTCCTGTCTTAATGTATAAACATATGTCAAGCAATCTCTTCAGTACCTTAAATGCTGAAGAGGTGCCTGTGGATGCCGACAAAGCTGATACCAGAGTCAATCAAAGAGCTAAAGACATCAACACAGATAATAGTGTGGCACTGAGGGATGTCTGCCTCTAAGTTATTCCAGGACCAAAACAGTGTTTTGGCATTGAAAGTTTTACTGCCGAAGTGTCAGCAATGGTAAGCTGCCTCAACAGGATTAGAGCCAACACTCATTCTGAATGCTTGACGTTGATCTCAGAGAGACTAGCTGCTCTTGATTCTGTAGAGGCTGTGAGCAAAAAGACCAAGGGACTCAATGCCAAAGTGTCATGCCCTATTGGTAAAAATACAGACTGCACTAGTGTCACAGTAGACTCCAGAACTCCCAGTGCCAGAATAAACTGAAGTAGATATTTGGGGTTCTGATCTGTCTGTACTAGATACAGAGTAAGAGTGGTATGATACCCATATAAGACCCTAATCATGTGCTCCAAATCATACCACATGGAGGGGCTCCTTACAGACCTTACTGACTGGGAAGACACAGGAGAGGACAGCCTGGATTCCATACCTTGAGTTGCTTCTCTGAGTAAAGGTTTCCTGCTGTTTTGCTCAGAGATGGATCAGGAATAATCAGTACCCTAGATGGACAGGCGCCCTGATGGGAGGGCTATGAAGGGAGCCTGGAATATGTAGTTAGAGGAAGAGTCTGGATTTGTGCTAGCAGAGTGGAGGTCTCAGGTGGTTGTTGACCCAGTCATGTTAGTTTAGGGGAATAGGACTGAGTATCATGGACTGCTTTGCTCTTCTTTTCTCCTTTTAGATTTCAATTATCCTTGTCTCTTCTGAGAGAAGACCTCTCACTATCAGCTTGTTCTTTCCTCCAGAGTCATTCTGCAAATGACTTGCAAATTTCACACAGCTCCTTCTAGTGATTAAGCCCCAAGCACACCATGCAAAACTTGTGGGTGTGCTCAGGACACATCAGCCACTTTTTCAAAGTCCTATAGCTTTGTCAGTTTATCCTGTCAAGAAGCACTGTAAACAGAACAAAAACTGCAACACAAAAGCCACTGTAGCCCTGAAAACAGCAGTGTGGAGAAATATTCCAACTAACAGCTATAAAACCAGAATCATATCTCTCTCTCTATATATACATATATGTATGGATATGTGTGTGTGTGTATGTGTATGTATGTA